>NC_057795.1:119963315-119967894 GCF_018294505.1 Triticum aestivum | reverse complement strand
AGAGGGAGAGGCGAGACAGTGGTTTTGGAATGGAGATGATGGAGAGGAGAGGAGGTGGTTTTGCAATGGAGAAGATCAAAAGAGGGAGATGCGAGATGGTGGTTTTGGAATGGAGATGATGGAGAGGAGAGGAGGTGGTTTTGCAATGGAGAAGAGGGAGAGGAGCGTGCGGCAACGATTTAGGATTGGGCGAGAGGGCCGACGTGCTGTGACTGGATCAAAATCAAAATCAATTTACCTTACAATTAAGAAAGCAACCCCACATTAACTAGTCTTCCTTTTATTCTGGGTCATAATTGACAATGATTTTCGCACATAAAATATATGTTATACGTTGCAAAAACAATATAATTTGAAAGTACATTCAGATACGAACCAAATGATACAATTTTTGGTGACATGCATTCACATTTTGCTTGTCACATACAGTACGTGGTCAAACTTTGACCCAAAATATGCAAAACAACAAATAATACTTCCAAGACCAGCGCCGCTCTTCCGCTCTTCTCCTGTTCCAATCTAAATCCACCGCCGCTCCTCTCCTGTTCCAATCTAAATCTAGCGCCGCTCCTCTCCTCTTCCATTTCAAAACCACCACCCCTCCTCTCCTGTTCCAGTCCAAAACCAGCGTCGCTCCTCTCCTGTTCTAATCCAAAACCAGCGCCGCTCCTCTCCTCTTGCATTCAAAAACCACCGCCGGTGAGTGAAGGTGCTGTGGAGAAGTAGATCGATGGAGGAGTACAACCGATACACGAGGATCGCAGACAGCGACCCTGTGAAGCTAGCTAGGATGTTGGAGATACAGTCTTGGTTTGACAAGGACCAACTAGCGGCGACGGCGACATCCATGGCCAAATATCTGCAATAGAGCGAAAAGGCGGCGATACTCCTGGAGGAGTCACGCCGGAGTACATAGAGCTGCTCCTTTGGGCCATGGAGCAAATAGATTCACCGAATCTGATCGTGAGGGAGCGGTGGTGGGAGTATCGATCCCAGATGGAGCATCCACCAGAGATTGAAGGATCGAGCATCTATAGGGTACCATTTGTGAGGGTGTCCTGCCAGAGCCAGCCGGTGGAGTCTTCGTCGACCGAACCCAACCGCAAGAGGAGAAAAGCAGTTGGCCCGACGACGCTTCCCCGCCATCGTCTCCCTCACCGTTCACATCGTCTCACGGGGTGGCTGTCTGCCGCCGAGGAATAGGAGGGGACTGCCCCCCAGCCCAATAGTCGGGCAGGTTGTGAATTGTCAGGAGGAGCTTAGGGTTGTCAGTATTTGCAGGTTGTGAATTGTGTTTTGTGTTGTGTATTTTGAGAGTACTTTCAGATATGAATGTCTTTTGAATTTCAGATTTGCAGTATTGAGCATATGAAGAATTTATGAATTCTAGAGATATATTTTTAGCACTTAAAAATGTAGTTTCATAGGAGTATAAAAGTGCAGACGAGAAGAAACTGCAAGTTTCAGTTTCAGATAAGAAACTGCAAGTTCATTTTCAGATAAGAAACTGCAACTTTCAGAGGTAGAGCATTTATATTAACACGGCCTTTTCAAACAGGGTTAACATCATGTTGGAAGTTTTATTCCTGGTCGAAAATGGAACTACCAGCCAGTTAACATCATGCTGATCAACATTCATGCATAGCACATCTTCATATGATGCACAGTCAAAATGCCCACACAATGTTGAGTGTGCGAAACACAGAGAAAACGAGGGACAGAGTTTTGGCAAGTGTTGGACGTGGTTTTGGGCTGCCCCATCTAGGCTTTCTCTTTTAACATGCGCAACCCACGACCTCGGATGGGAGGGCCTGTTTGTATTTTCTTAGGGCCGTCATGTATCGACCGGCCTATGGACCTCCCATCCGAGGTTTTATTTTTGGCAGCCCAATTTATGTATTTTTTTGAAGAAAACGCAGCGGTCTGTTCTATTTTTCTATATAAGAATAGGAACGCCAGGTACAACTTATGTTTCCCTTTTAACTATATTTTATATGTTATTATATATTATTTTTATTGTCATCATATATTTAACAGATACTTACATATGTAAGAAAACAATATCCCACATCTTATTAACTTATAAAAATAATTTCTTAACAAATAAAATCCTGGATTGTTTTGGCACGAAAATCCTATTGATTGTGTACAAAAGCTTGGTAAGATTTAAGGACAAATGTAATAATATCACTTATTAGTTAAACATATTTATAACAAAATTCTTAGCCCTTTTTTATTTTTTGATAACATTGCTGGCCAACCCAACATTATAATTAGAATCAGCCCAGCAAAATCGTGTATCTAGATAAAGTGCAAATGGCCTGTAAATTTTTAGGAAATAAAATAAATGGGGCGCATGAAAGCTACATTAATTGTTCACCCAGCCCAGCTAATGGCTGTAATTCAAAAAAAAAGATCAAATTGACTGTAAATTCTACCGCGCAAAAAAAAAGACTGTAAATTCTGAAAAAATGGGTTGAATACGTGCCACATTTTTGGTGGCTGAAATGTGGGACAATAGGTCGAAGCCAACGCAAGTCATTGTAAATTTAGTCAACAAATGATTCTGACATGTTAGCAGTTGGATTTACATCCAACAACCGGCATCCACCTTCAATCTCTCGTCTTCTTCCTCCAGCGCCGCCGGGACCACCTCCCGCCTCCTGCTGGTAGCAGCTCTGCTTAGCACGCTTCGCTATGACGCGCTACTCCACCATTGGCCAGGCCATCCCTCCAACCCTCCTCACCTCCTGTTCTTCTCCACCAACTACCGAACCACACCGCACTAGAACCAGTTAACCCTCGTACACCTCTCCATCTGTGATTCTACTCCCATGTCTTCCCATCTCCGCCTCGTTGCTGTTCGGGGCCTCGTCGTCGTCCACCACCTTGGATGCGCTCGGCACGTCATGGTCAACGTGGTCAACGAACGACACCATCGGAAGTAGGCTGTGCATGGAGAGGCTGACAGCTGGGTCCACGGCCGCACACAAGTAAATGCCTCCTTATTACGCACAAAATAATGATTCCTCCACCTGACATCTGGGACCCACCAGAAGGGTCTCTGTATTTCGCGAAAAAAACGTGCCCCCCGCTGACTTGTCGGACCCACCAGCTATCTTCGCACGCAAGGAAGTGCCTCCTTATTACGCACAAAAAAATGAATACTCCCCCTACCAGCTGGAACCCAGCATACTGGGAGGCTGACTTGTTGGCCTACCAAGTTGACGGGGACGGAGGGCTTTGTCAACTTAGTCAATATGAATGATTCTAGCTCCTGTTACCGTACAACGTTCATCCAACGGTTGTAGTGCTTCTTCAACCTCTGGTCTTCTTGCTCCAGCCGCCCAAACCAGCGCCGGTCGTGCCGCGTGCTCCTGCCTCCCGTGGCCGGCTGTGATGCCGCAGAGGCCTCACCGCCCCCTACTACTCCCACCACTGGCCAGGCCATCCCTCTACTCACCCACACCCCCTGTTAATCTACGGCGACAGCAGCCTCACACCGCAGCCGAACCGGTGAACCCTCGTACTCCTCTTTGCATGGGCATCCACTGATGCGTCTTCCCCGGCTCCGAGTCGTCCCCTTCCTAGGCCTCTCCGTCGTCCACCGCCGTGGTGCTCTCGACACGGCATGGTCAACGTGGTCAAGGAACGACTTCCATCGGACGTGGACTGTACGTGGAGAGGCTGACAGCTGGGTCCACGACCGCAGCAAGGAAGTGCCTCCTTATTACACGGAAAATAATGATTCCTCCACCTAACAGCGGGGACCCACCGGACGGGCCACCCTATTTCGCAAAAAAAAGTTTCCCCCTGACTGCTGGGACCCACCAGCTACATCTTCGCACACAAGGAAGTGCGTTCGGGCAAAAAAAAGATTCGCCCCCCTGACTGCTGGGACCCACCAGCTACATCTTTGCACGCAAGGAAGTGCGTTCGGGAAAAAAAATGATTCGCCCCCCTGACTGCTGGGACCCACCAGTTACATCTTCGCACGCAAAGGAAGTGCGTCCGGGCGAAAAAACGATTCGCCCCTCTGACTGCTGGGACCCACTAGCGACATTTTCGCACGCAAGGAACTGCCTGATAGTCGGGACCCACCTGGTCGAAGCGTCATAGCGTTGTCATTCTGGTCGCGAACTTGTACGTACATATATACTGGTCAATGTAGAGGCGTGCACGTGTCGTAGTAGAGGCGTGTACGTCTCGTAGTAGAGGCGCGCACGTAGCATGTACACATACGTACAGCGGCCAGGGTGCAAGAAAGAAAATACGGCCACGTATGTGTACATACGAGCGGGGTCTCGAATGGCTAGTCGCGCATACGTGTGGCGAGGGCTCATGTTCATGGAGAGGCAACGGAATGCGTCGTGTTCATGGGGAGGCAACGGAATGTGTCATGTTCATGGGGAGGCAACGGAATGCGTCGTGTTCATGGGGAGGCAACGGAATGCGTCGTGTTCATCGGGAGGCAACGGAACGCGTGGGAGCCAACCGGCTTGGACGGAATAGGAGATGGAAACGAGGCCTGGCGTACCACAGAACAGAGGAAATGGACCTCCTACGGTCGAAACGGGGG
>NC_057795.1:119962597-119963106 GCF_018294505.1 Triticum aestivum | reverse complement strand
AAAACGGAGGAAACGGACCTCCTACGGTCGAAACGGGGGTCCTGTTGATCGGGAGGGGTATGGCGTACCGCAAAACGGATGAAACGGACTTGTGTTGGAGCACTACGGTCGAAACAGGGGTCCTGTTCATCGGGAGGGGTGTGGCGTACCACAAAACGGACGAAACGGACTTGTGTTGGAGCGCTACGGTCGAAACGGGAGGGGGGGAGGGGTGTGGCGTACCGCAAAACAGGACTCCACAGGATACTGTTCATCTCCACCTTCGACCTCCTCCAGCCTCCACGGGCTACTGTCGACCTCCTCCAGCCTCCACGGGCTCCTGTTCATCCAGCCTCCACCGCGCGCTACTCCACCGGCTACTGTTCAACCACCCCTCCACGGGCACCCCTCCACCGTCTACTGTTCATCCAGCCCTCCACAACACAGGGTCCTGTTCAACCACCCCTCCACGGCCACCCCTCCACCATCTATTGTTCATCCAGCCCTCCACACCACGGGTTCGTGTTCAT